>NW_023998517.1:802071-821547 GCF_014805625.2 Glossina fuscipes
CACACACACACACACACACACACACACACACACACACACACACACAATTATTCAATACATTCCACACTTGGAAAGATTTTATCTGTTTAAAAATGTGTTAATTCTAAAATAAGTATGATCGATCCCACAAGGTGGAGGATTCATTTTTCTCTTAACAGAGTATCAAATAGAAAGACTTACAAAGTAAAATACGACCAACTTCAGTGTGTCAGTTCTAAATTAAATATCGCGGCGATATACGACGGATAATGGCGAAAGATTTGATGGCGGCTGAATATAATTTTCTTACTTGTTCTCATATAAACTTTATAAAAATGACTTTATCTTTAGCGCCTACGCGTTTACACCGCCCAATCATGTTACAGACAATACTTAACAAGAGGTATATTTATTGAGAATAATCTTAATAAAACTGATCATGCATATCAAAAGAAAAATCCGTTTTCACCTGTTTATAAAAGTTTTTAATTTTTATTTAATTAAAAAAATTACAAGCGACCCATATTCATCATGTGAACCCTGTGAACCCGTTATATAAATATTCGACGTTTTTCTATTGTGGACATTGCGGTTGATCGATTGGACATAGATTTTTATTTTAGATGGCCTCAGCATATGTCTGTAGAAAGTTCTAATTCACTGTATCGTTTATAAACCATGTCCTAAAGTGGCGTATGTATCTTTCTCATTTTCGTATTGGCAACTTTAATGATTCTGACTGATATGTATTTCACAATAATATCCACTAGACATCGGAAATTAAAGGTCTTTGCTTATTGTCGGCAACTCGTGCTAATTTTCAAACTACTTCTCTGGCCTTCGTCACTAAATTTTTGCATATAAAAAGCTGACACTACAAAAGTTGCAATAGACTGCAAACAACGGTACGGATAGACAGACAGAAAAACATTGAATCATAAATTTTTGCACACCATTGCATATCACATATACATGTCTTATAAGTCCTCTATAATGCATTACAAATACGTATTACATATGTAAAGAAAAATCTAATATAGTCTTATCGTTTGATATTGAAAAAAAAAAATAAAATTTTACAGTATTTCGAGGCATAGCGTGTTTAATTTGTTGTTCTCCTACACATGTACGACATGAGCGTAAATTACTTACATGTTGTTAGCAATGTGCTCATTATCATTAATGCGGTCGCTATTTATGTCAGAGTATTGTGTGCGTAATCCCTCCTTATAAACACCTAGAAGTCATTTCTCATTCAGTCATTGATTTCTCAACTATACTATAAGTAGGCTTTAATCCTTTTATCGCTTCATTGTTGTGTGTGTGTGTGTGTGTGTGTGTCTGTGTGTGTGCTTCTTTTTTTTTTTTTAGTTTGCTATTATGCATGTGTGTATAAAAGCAAAAACTGGTAAGTAATAACATCAGTTATATATTTTCTTCAGAAAAGTCAAAGAAGTCTTCTAAGTGATAATCTGCGTACATGTGTGTGTATATATGTACATATATATTTCTTCTGTCGTTTTACAAAAACAGCTGACCAAACCGACCGGCTAACGAAGATAGTGCAGATCTTGGCCAACTCTTACCCGGCTAACGTAATCCATTCAATATAAAATTCATAAAGTGAAGATTTTTTTGCGATGATAAATTAATCGCTAAGAGTGTTTTCGTGTTCTTGTAAGACAATCCAATGTCAAAACGGTTAGATTGATTGTTTATAATATGCACATTTGGGTGTGTGTATGCGTGTTAACTTACAAACACTACGCATACCCATATTAGAGTCAGGAAAAGAAAAAAGAGTTGAAATGTTGTGGATTTTATGGTTGAATTGTCGCCACAGTTTTCGTTCTGTTTCGTTGGTAGCCACTGCTGCTCTTTTATTATGAATTCCAAACAGTAGTTAAACTTTAATATGTTCGCTTGCATTTATATTATACAATACTTACTGTATGGATATATGGATATATATTGTTATGTATATACATATATATGATCGAAGGTATATAAATTTCAAATATATTCAAGTGAATTATAAATAATTTTTTCCACGAAATATGACGTAAATAAAATAAACTTCACTACATGGTAGTCCATATTAAGAGCGAAAAGAAGTGCACCTGAGCACTATGAAAAAAAGAAACACAACACAACACAACACAACAAAATGTTTACTGTAGCAAGGAAGCGCCTATAAGCGGGAAGAAGAGTATGCTATTGCCTTTGCTTTTGGTATCTCATTCAGCACGTTTCCAGAAGCCAACAGGTGCCAACGTCCTACGATCAATCATTAACGTATCGATAACTTTTTTAATTAGGAACTCTTGTTAGCCTGAACCCCCAACTCTTCTTATCGCAACCAAGCATCGGTGTGGTTGCTGTTGGTGCACAGTTGACATTGATTATTAACAATGTGGTTCGAGGCAATAGATATTTTCAGTTGGTTGTCTTTGATAAACGATGTCAAAGTATCTTTATCGCCGTTAACTTTCAGCTTCTAAGCCAAGCATTCCAAGTGAATTTCTATATAGAGAGAGAGAGAGAAGGAGTAGATATAAAGAAATCAGCATGATTTCACTGTTGTTTAGAAATTAATTCCAATTAATTGGCAATGAAATGAATTGTAAAAAAAAAATAAAAAAAAAAAACATCTTACCCCATGTTAACATGACTTGCAGAAAAATACGAAAACTTAGGTATCTTGTGTGGCGCAAGCAAAGAGTTTAGAAATTTGACAAAATTTTAAATTCTGAAGAAGTTAAGGTAATTTCTTTCACTATATTCGAAACCGTATCCATTTCATACTAACTTACTGTTCAATTAATAAAAGCACTATAGTGGGGCATGGCCCATTACATATCCTACACCATTTCCTTTAAAGCAGCTATCGATATAACAACTTTGCAAAGTAAACAGTACAGGGAGTGGTTACATTCAAATCATTTTTTAATAGCGTTCGTTCTTGGGTCAAAACGTGGCGGTGTACAAAATCTCATGAAAATATCTCAAAAAGTGCGGCATGTGGGTTGACTACAATAAAACAAGGCCGATTCAGACCTCGTTTTCTACATCGATCTATGCTTGCCTGTCCGTCTTGTTTTCTTATCAGAAAACGTGAGGTTCGCCTCAAATTCTTCTTGTGTTGCACACACAAATGCACAAACGCACAAACCTTATATACTGTTGCCTCACTTCCAGTTTTTTTCAAGGCAAAGTCTCGTAAAACGAGTTTTTTTGCTTAGCCTCCTTTAAAACGTTCCAATCCAAATTACAATTTTAGACCTAAAACAAGAAATCGGGGAGAAGTTAATTATAATAATAGATCCCTTTAAAGCAGCATTTGCAGGGGACACAAATTTGTTATGCCGTTAAAGCGAGCGGCTGAAGTTCTTACTTTCCCGATCGTCGTACGATCGTGAGCTGACGTTGCTCAGCTCATCTTCGTTATCTATTGTGTGATCTTCGGTGTTTGTAAAAATTGGAATAGAAAGCTGAAAGCTGCCTGTGTAGACAGAATCAAAACCGAGCTGTAAAATATTTCGACAATTTCTTCAACATAAGCAGAGAATTGCGATGAAGAAGAGTTCATCAATTAGAAATTTTATATTATTGACGTTTATGATAGGCATACGATCAGCCTACTGAAGGCATTTTCCTTTTCAGATATTTATTCACACAAAAGACTGAAGCCTGCTTCCTTTTTACCGTGCAAACTCCCTAATACAGAAACTAAGTGAAACTCTTACCCGCCCATGCATTCCATAATAAGTAAAAAGAAGAAGATGAATAAAACAATTTTTTTACAATTTATTTGGTATTGAGTAATATATCTTAACATAATATTCAAGCAAAAATGGTTCTCATACAAATTATCCTTAAATCAAAAAATAGTGAACACGCACTCGTAAGTATTAAGAGGTTTGTACTTCTATTGAAAAACTGGAAGGTTTGTGTAGATTTATAAAAAAAAAAACCAAAAAAAAAAACTTTATATATGAGACACAAATTATACACTTATTAAAAGACTATCCTTGTACACATTCAAATAACTAGAAAAACATTTCAATTTAATTAAGTAAAACCATATCTAAAATAAAAATAATGCTGCATTTGTTGTCCGAGGCAAGTTGTTCAACAATTCCGCTTAACATCACATTTCGTATTGTCTCGAAAACGTAGTAGTTTGGAGGTCCGCGGAATACCTATAAGAGTCCCCTTAGCGTATGCTTATGTGAGGTGACAAGCACAAGGAGTGCACGTAGCCAGAGATTTGTTCGTTTATTCATCTTATTTGTCGTGGCGAGCCTTCCCCTATATTTATGATTGAATGATGAGAGTACGTAGACAGGTAGAGAGAAGTGTCGGTAAAGAGAGTTGAGCTGCAAGCTGCTTTTCCCAAGCTCAGTGACATATTCATGCAGACCCCACTAATAAGTTCGCAGTTAATGAAATTTTTCATATCAAGAAAATTTATAAAATATATATATATATATATATATATGATATACACTGACTATGAGAAGCCTCGAAAGGTCGTTAACGATTGAAAATCGAATTTGGATTTCTTTTTATCACCTTGAACATCACGGGGCAATGAAACGGACCGTTCACAGTCAAACAAAGCAACAAAACTAAATAAATATTCCTTATACATAATAGCTATGCATACATATTTATATAAATAACAACTTAAAAATTTACACACATTTAAGAAAACATAGACGGTAGAGGTACTTAAAGTTTTTCTCAATGCTGTGCGAGAGATTATCTGAAATAGTTTCTTATTCGCAAATTTTACAGTGTGGTTAAGTCATAATCTTGTTTTATATGCTGCAGATTCGCCATTAAATCTGAACTTTGATGTGTTTGTTGTTGTTGCTGTTGCTGTTGCTGTTGCTGTTGTACATGGCCTTGATGTGGGTGCGAATGTAGATTTGTTGGCATTTGATTGTTAGACGTTGCTGTATTATTCAGATGCAGGGTATTGTTGTTATTATTGTTGTTATTATTTACGTTATTGCCACTGGTAGTATTATTACTATTGTTCACATTGGCATTCGATTGTATTGGGGTTTGAGATCCATTGTAATTATTACATGGATTTTGTGATGCCAGCAAATTTGCTGCATCACTAGCGGCTGGTATATAAGGCGGGTTATTCAATGTGCTCACGTCAGCCATACTCTCTAAACTATCCGAACGTAAACACTACAAAGAAAACGAAAAGAAAAATATGCATACAGTAGGAAAAAAAGAGACAAAATATTCCTAATTTCAATTTATGCGGTATCATACTAGTTTTGATATTGTAAGTTTATGCAGGTCTTTATAACATGAAAGCAAACAAAACGAATTCAAGTCAATTTTTGTTTTATAAATATGAACAATTTATGTGAGAGTAGTAAGTGAGCGAATGCACAAAATTCCGGCCCTGGGAGTCAACGTACAAATTTCAGATCTTGTTAGTCTATCGTCTATCCATCCATTTTCCGCTCACATTTCTTCCAGCGCAATCCCCCAAGTTGCAAAAACTGAATTACACACTTTGTACTTTAACAAGGCTACAATTATCCAAAAAGAAATTTTCAATATACTTTAATAGATAATCCATGGTCTTGATTAATTTTCCACTTAAGATATCTCAATCCAATCCATGTACGAAAAAGGAATTTGTGTATAGGAAACATGCTTTTACTAATGCATGATAGTGATAAAAAATATTTTACTCAAAATATTGCCCATCGCTAGGTATAGATTTCTTCCATCTCTCATCTGTCTGACAACCTGTGGATGCCACGTCATAAAAGCTGTCGATTTTTTCAGGCAAACTTCAAACTGGGCTAAGCTTCGATAAGCAGCAGTTGTGTTCAAGTGGTAACGCGAAATCAATACTGTTCACAGATCGTCGTTTCCGGACACAAAATTCGATATATTGAATGCTATTATAAACTACGCCCCATTCCATGAAACCCAAATTGTTCGGAGTCGAAAATCAAGAGAGATTGTCAGGTGTCAATAAGAAAACAGTATCAATGGCGAGGTTTTCGTGTACTACGTAACGGGCCACAGGCATTACGTCGCAACATGGATAGATTACACAATCAATGAGTTATTAAAAACTATGTTTCCACAATGAAGTCTTTTTTCACCAAAAATTATTTGAGCTTTAAATCAACAGTGTACCGGCCGGCTATGGCGTAGTACGCCGAACTTTAGAACTTTTGTAATTATTCATGTAGCAATCGTAACAAGTGATTAAGTCATTTGTGAAGCTTCTAAGCGATTAAGTGATCGAAAGACTTAGGAGGAGAGACCTTTTTAGCAAAAACTGCTTGAACTTGGGAGTCAGCGCGTTCTAGCAATGACTACGAATACTTTCTCTCTTAATACCGGGTTCAATGTTCCTTAGTCTACTTGTAGTTTTCTCTAGGCGATATGACTTTTTGCTTTTGTTCCTTATAAAAGCCTTAACTACTGTTTCTCTGCGATGTAAAAGCTGCTAGATAAGCATATAATCCTAAGCTAAAACTTTTGCGCGCACGCTTAAAAAGTCATATGTGTAGTACGTACCTCGTTTATGATAGGCGGTTGTTGTTGTAATTGAGTTTGTTGTTGCTGCTGCTGCTGTTGTTGCTGCGCCTGTTTTTTGGCACTCACTCTCTTTGGTTTCTTAGGCAGAGTTGTCACCGGATTGCCATTGGCGTCGGTCTTTTTGCGCACATTCTTTGTATTCGGTAATTTATTATCTTTTTTCCATTTCATACGTCGATTCTGAAACCAGATTTTAATTTGTCTCTCCGAGAGCACTAGTGTGTGGGCAATTTCAATGCGTCTTCTACGAGTTAAGTAACGATTATAATGGAATTCTTTTTCCAATTCAAGTATTTGGTGACGTGTGTAGGCGGTACGCTGACGTTTCGGCTCCATGCCGGGTTGATAGGAACCATTTGCTGTTAAGAAAACAAAAATAACGCAAAACGTAAACATATTCTTTGGAATTTAATAAAAAAAAAATAAAAAAAATCGAAGAAAAAAACAAAAGTTTATGCAAAATCTAATATTTTGCTGTCATTTCGCGTAAAATTAATTAAAAAATGTCAAATTGTGAATACAAAATTTCAAGAAGAAACTTTTCTTCTACTACTTCTACTCAACTAGTAGCAGCAGCATTTGTTAAGATCAATAGGATAACATTTGTCAAAATTACATTACATTTTCTACTTTCTTATCTCTTTCCTTTCCCTGCACGAGAAAATTATTGTAAAGAGAAAAATTTCCCCCTTTTCTTTAATACTTTCTTTGAAAATTTGACCGATTTGACTAAAAGCATAAAACGTCTGGCTGTTCTTACAAATTCGACCGACCGCTTGATGAAAAAACTGCTTTGCCGCAATATCTTCTTGTAAGCAAACGTCGTTAGAGGTTGACGCTTTACGCGTCTACCATAATTAATCAACTTCAAAAAATGAAGAAAATTGTAGCATAATTTACTTATACACACACACACACACACACATATATAAATGTAGCGAATGCAATCTACATATACGTACGTGCGTACTTACATAACAAAAAGCAACTGGGCCGGTAAGACAACAAATAAAGAAGAACGACTTTAACTTTGATACTTGTAAAGACAAACGTAAATACGATTTAGTTACGTTTACATGAAAGCCACCCTTTTCTGTCAAGGAAAAGAGTGAATTTAAATACGAACAAGTGAGTTATAGCTATTTTAGGACGAATCGTGTGAACCCATCACAAACGCATCAAATATTAGATGACTTTAAGAAGCATTAACACTAACGCCCACAGCTCGGTGGATAATTTTTGTGAGTCGTCATAGTCGCAAAAATGAAAAGCAAAGGGAGCTGAAACTTTGCATAAACATTCCGGTAATCGATATAGAAATATGAGCTTAAAGAATGGGGTCGATATGTCCACATAAACGCCCACAATGCAGAATAAAGAAGTTAAAATCTCGTATAATTTTTTTTTAATTTTCGTCTATAGCTTTCTGTACCGTGAACACATTTCTGAAAAGTTGCTATCTTAACCTTAAAGAAAACCATTTGCTTGCTTGCCACAAAAATGATCTCGATCGGTGTTCAATTTTAATTCTCCCCTGTTTTCAATTTATTTCCCGTTTATTCTAACGCATATACGAATGGATTTTATCGTTAATTGTAGAGGTGCCGGCAAACCGATTGGAATCGTTTTTGGACTGAACTTGAAAGTGGTCCTAATGAACATCAAAAGTTTTCGAAAAAGTCTATGTAGGATTGGAAGTTTTATGACTGCGACGTTGGCGTAGTGTCGTGTTAAACCTAAACAAAAACATGACCTTACATAAGCACTAATTAAGTTGACTTCGGTGCATTTTGTACATCTAGTATTGGGCTAGTACTCCTCTGATAAATTCATTTTTGAATACTACATTGATGTCATATAGACGACAGCGGATTTCAAATCGCAGACACTACTCTAAGTAAAGCCTGGATTTTTGTTTAAAATTAACTCAACTTTAGAATGAAGAAGTGATGATTAAATAACACACACTTATGATGTTGCAAATGGTTGGATTACTTGAATATTACTGTCTGTACGTTCTTCTCTAAAAGGTTTAAAAAAAACAGAAAAAAAAACAAAAAAAGCAAAAAAAAAGTTTACCTTATATTGCCCTCAATGTCAGCTGTCCTTTGCAAATAAAGTAAATGTCTTATCAAAACTTTTATTACAGCTATTGTTTCCTTCGTGGGCATGAATGAGTTCGTCTTCAAAATTTTTATAAATTTCATCACAATTAACTGCATTTTGTGCTAAGATGTATTTCGAATTATAAATTCATTGTTAAATATTCCGTTAATTTGTCGAATTTCTCTTTTAACGCAAGATTTCTTTTTAAAAGCGCTCGCGGAGCAAATAAAGTTATATTCAGTTTATTCGTCCATCGGTAACACTCATAATATGTGAATGTATATGGTATAGTCTCCAGCGGTGCGGTAACCTCTTCCCCATTCCTCTTCCTCTCTCTCTCTCTCTCTCTCACACACACACACACACACACACACACACACTCTCTCTCTCTGCCTTTAGTTTATTTGAAAAGCTTGACAAGTACTCGGGAACTTGCTAAATCGAGAGTTGTTGCCCCGTTCCCTGCCTTCAAAGTTTAATACTTTGACAACAATATGCCAAGCGCTAAATATCGAAGATTTGTCTAAGGAGAAGAATTATTAGAGAGTTAGAGCAACAAGTAGAATATAATTTTGTTTTCGTATGACCAGCCACTCAAGGGATGTTCTCTATACGCACGGCTATGATGTTGGTCGCGAAGGACTTTACATAGATAAGAATGGAAGGAAGAATAATGTTTGTGTACGTTCGATTTTAACATGGAAGCATCAAGCACACCCCCCTGGACTCCCAAAGGCGTGAAGTCTGATTAAAGAATGACGAGCCGTGCGATAGGCAACTAATTTTATTACGAGTGGGTAGGAAAGTTGAGAAGGCCTTGTAATCTTGTTAAAAGAGTTAATTAATGGAAGCATCTCTTTTATCTCTATAGAACACTTGGTGTGGACGTACCCACACATGAGCGTCACACGGCCCACTTTACGTCGATGTTCGACGGTATCGACACTCCGAATATATGTTCTGTCCAACGAACCTGCCTCTGCGTTCTCATGCCTAGAACATCAAGAGCTGCCGATTCTTCCGCGTTGAATGTTGTTTCTATTGTTCTAAGTCTTGTTCGAATGTTCCTTGGAAAGTGTTCAACACGAGCTGCCGTTAATTTTTTTATAATTACATATGAACTCAATAAATACGAAATCCATCTTCCTGCTAACTAGGAGTTAGTGGTTTAAGAATATCGACTACACAAGTAATATGTGTATTAAATTCACGCAGCGCATGTTATTTCCTCTTGTCAGAATCATATAATGAATCTCCAAAAAAAAAAAAAAAAAAAAATGCGTGGTCATCGAGTATCGGGATTTGGACATAAAATCAAAGGGAGAAGGAATGATGAAAACACATAATGCAGAATTAACAAGAAGAACTGAAAACAGTGCCAATTTAGTGAATGGCTGAACACATGCTGCACTACAATACATACGCATACGTATAGCAGTTAGTGATGAAACGGCCAATTTATAAAATTAACATTATGGCTTTCAATAATAGAAGGGAAAAAAAAACTGCTTGATCATATATCCAATGGTATGATACATCTCACGCATGCCAGCCTGTTTATATATACACTAAACACATATGGGAATTATCTGATTTTTATTGTAAAGAAACAAATAAAGATTATATTCAACTTGGGCGAATTCCAGATACCCCCATGAGGTTATACGTAAAGCATTTGCAGACTGCAAGCTGCATAGGATATATCCAGCAGCTGTTGGTGCATCTTAAGTACTAGTTTTATAAATTGTAAACTCTACCCCACTTGGGATTGGAACCCTCGAACATTGAGTTATCGGTCGCGATTCTTTGCCTATTCGACTGCTTATAATGATGGGATTTATTTTCACAAATTTTTGAAATTTTTTTTTTGCAGTTTTCAACTCACTTTGCCGTCTGACCATTTTCAAACAAACCCGAGCTTCTGCTTTCCATTACAATTTATTGTGGCTTTAAATGTCACACCATGGACCGGTAGACAGAGAAAAACCACTAATTTATCTCACGACCGTTACCCTAACCAATATGAACATACTTCGTGATTGTTCGATACGTGTTTTCCGAGTGTTACAAACGATACGATAAATCTATTATATCTCAGACTTGGTTCCTGGATGTCAAATAAAATACTTGATTGGGTTTGTAAATGAAATCGAAACCTATAATGCAAAGTTATTTTTACTGTTATTTCCCAATAACGACGGCAGGCTTAATTTAAGCCTGTATATTATATCGCCACCGCTTGTTTCTGTTATCGTCATGGCTACAAATTCCGCTAATATGATTTATTACAAAAATATGACTTAACACATTTATCGGAGAGGTTATATTGCCTTATAAAATACCTTCAGTTTTTCTTATTTAGTAATTTCAACATTAAGATAGTGTTCGGTATACTAGTCACGTCATTTAGTTTGTAACTTACACCAATTGTGCACTGTGTGTTCATCTAGTATGTAACAAGTTAAAATTTTATATATAACACATGAAGCCCAAACAATTCATTCATTCGCTTGTTAGCACACTAATTGGAAGTGACGAATTCATATAAACGTCTTTTTTGATCCTATAATAATGCAATTAAAGAATAAATTTTGAATTTATTTGAAGACATGCTCAGTATTTCATTTGAAGCAGCAACACTTTTTAGCGAGCTGCTCACTACTAAAAGAGGAAAAGAAGAGAGCAAAGTGGATGAATATTCTCTATAATAGTCATTAAGCTGTGTATGTAGTCTATGAATAGAGCATTTAGGATACTTCCGCTCAGTGGTTGGTTTTATTAAAAAAAAAAACCTCCTCATCCGCAGCCGAGTATGCAAATAACGTGACTGCCGTGTACCACCTTCACGTGTTCAAATCTCAAGGGCGATAGAGTTTATTTTAGTGAGAGATTTTTCGATTGAGCGCACCCCCACTAGGCCGCGGTCGCTGTATTCTTATTTCCTTCTCTCCCTGAACGTAACCGTATCGCACGGTTAGGAAACATCCCCTGACTGATCGGTCTTATTAAAAGAAAAGAATTTAATTAGCTCGTTACTAATACATTTACAGTAAATAAACAAAATCAGTAAAGATCCTGTTTTACGAGTAGGCAGATCATAAACAAGAAATCTTTGGGAGAAGCGAAGTAAGAGTTTTCCTAAACTATTTTCAAAGTGATGTTAACGGATGGTGCTGAGATACGAATTCATTATTATTTTCTCGAAAAAAATGTCAATTTTGTTTCATTATACTTTAGATCACTTGTGCTATAGGGTATATTAAAGGCGGGCGTATACAATACCCGGAAGGACTTGGGATAGACCCACCTGTTACTATATCGACCGATTCACAATCACACTTTGAATTCGTCAGTCTGTCCGTCCATCTTGTTTTCTTATTCCCACTCTACAATCTATCTATACGAGATATTTTGATGAAATTTAGTACATCGACGTATTCTCCACCAAGCAGGAACGCTATTGAAGATGGTGTAGATAGAGCCAATTTTTCGACCACTTCCCATATAACGTTTTGTCTTGAAAAATCGTATTATATGCGAAATGTTTCAAGCAATATTAAGGTGAGCCACAACTATCATGTTTTTACTTGTTTTTTTGTTTTTTTATTTAACTGATAAATTCATTGCTTAGCAAACGCAAATTTTTGGGACGCAACTCTTACATTGACGCTGACTTGAGCACAACATACGTAGTAAAAAGTTCTTTTAGTTTTTGATTTCGATTCTCTATCGATTTTAATAGTAATATAATATCGATTCTCCCACTGGTTTTAATAGAGTGAATGTGGGGATTCCTTAATAGCTGTTCATAATATATATACATATATATCTATATATGCTTACATTTTTTTTTTTCGCGGGTTATTGTGTAACTCTCCTATTTCGCAAATAAAATTGATTTAACATTTGTTATTAGATTCGCGGTCGTGCGTTTTTTTTTTTTTTGTACACTATAATAAGGGGAAAAAGCATTAAAAGAGCAAGTCAACATTTCAACAACAGCGGGAGCTGCATCAACAACTTGTCAAATGACTTGCAATTTGTTAATAATAATAAATATGAGCTCATTGTTGACGACATAGTAAATGTAGGCATTTTCTCTTATACAATTTATAAGCATGTATGCGTGTGTGTAAGATGTGCCTTCTGATGTAATGAAAAAAATTACATTAAATTAAGTTTAGTTCATTTACGAAAATGTGTACACTTTTAGCTTTGAAAACATTTCATGAGACAAAGATGTAAGGAACGCGACTGTAATTAATACTGTAATATGCAAGGAAAGTGATCGGGGAAGGGAAGGGGGGCGTGGCGGCTGCTTTGGAGTGCTTCTTAAGATCACAAATAAAGTATTTTATTTATTGAATATTGTCAGAACAACATGAACATCACATGCTCCGCGAAGTGTACAGATCCTTATTAGCGTGGAATTCTTAGCGGGAATATTCTAGATTTTGATCGGCCACTAGTCACAAAAGAAGACAATACATATTCTTGTTTCGGTCATTTTCCTTTTGCATCCATACTAATATTTCAAAGGAATAATCGGAAAAAAAACCTCCGATATCAGTCCTTTTTTTAAAAAAAAATAGGTGGAGTAACTCCTGCAAACCTTATAGAAAAAAATGTCTTATGTTGTGTCTGTGACGTTGCTTGGAAAACTGCTGTTAATTAGGTATTAGTTGTGCTATTATTTACTCCCTCTATCCGACTTTCCATTTACCCCTCTGACCGTCCAGCTGTTTCAGTACACATCCGTCTGCTTATTAATCCGTTTAATTATCTGTCCACAATGTAGCCTGCACAACTGTATGTTCATTCTTCTCTCATATGTGGGTTAACCCGCCCATCTGTATGTTTATCATTACTATTAATCGGACTCAAAATCGCATGAGAAAGGCTTATGTATTCGACGTGAACTTATAACTTGACCTCTGGGGCGTTAAATGTTATGAAGATACCAAGTGCGGCATATAATTGATCTGAAATTTTTTTATACAACTCCTGCGAGGACGTTCAAAAAGATTAGAAAGGTTAAACGCTTGTTTCTTCGTATCTTGTCTTCCTTTTTGACCACTGCAAGGAAATAAACAGTGAGTGTAACACGTGCGGGTAAAGAATAAGGTGAACTTTTGAAATGAGTGAAGCCAGGCTCGCATAAATAAGAAAAGATACTCTCTGGTTCTCTTCAGGCTGCCCATTCATGCCCATTTGTCTTCTGGCACTGCCTTCTGCTTGCTTTAGTTTGAATGTCTGTTCCCTTAAGATAGAGTTTGTTAACGTTGGAGTAATCAACGCTTAAAATTAAAACCACCTGATACTTTACCGCCAAACGATTGTTCGTGTATAATAGCTGTTCGTAAAGAGTAAAGTTTATGTAAATAAGGCATTTGTATAAATGTTGCCCTAAATGGAAAAAGGAAAAATTGTTATTAAATTTTTTATACTTTGTTTTTTTTTCTTACAAGGCCTTGGCTGCTGTAACCTTTGGCTTTTATACTATTTTTAGTAATATTCTTCTATACTGTTTTTTTTTTTTTTTTTTTACGTATTTTTAGAGTTTCTCTCTTTATTCTTTGCGTAGTTAGTTAGTCTTTGCAAGGCATTAGCTCTGACAGCAAAAACATAAACTGATATCACATGAGATTTGTGTCAAGCTGCATTTGTGCATATGACATGTTATGCTCATGAAATTGCTGCGTTTAGTTCCTATAAAATGGATTTTCGTAAACGCATCTACATAAGTATACATATATATACATATTTTTAGAGATTTTCTTTCGTTTTTTTTTTTTTTTTTCATTTATTTTATTTTATATCCAATATATGTTAATATTTGTTTAAATTCATTCTACTAAACTCTAAGACATATGTTGTAAGGTATGTAAGTAAATGAGCAAACAAAAAAAAAAAAAAACATTTTTTACATTCAATAAATCTATAAAACGTGCTTAGCCTTGTAACTGGAAAAATATTCAATGGCATGTCCCCCTAGTGGGTTTTAATATTATATAGCAAAGGCAAGGCTTATACCTCATAGCTCGACTGATGTCTGTTTGATGACTTGCAAAATATATCATCAATTACCTTATAGAAAAACGCAACCATGACTGCAGCAATAGCATACTACTATAGCAACACTACACAACACATAACATAACAACACCATCATACTGATGGTGCAAAAAAACAAAAAGAAAAAAAAAAGAAAAAAAAAATTAAAGCTTTGTGAGAGTTTCGCGTTCGATTCATATAAAGAAAAATATAAAAAATCGAACAAAAACCTAAATCTCATACACAAACGAAAATAAAGACATGTATGAACAAATAAATAAATAAGTAAATTGCCACAAACAACACAATGACTCGCTGAAAATTAAGAAGTTTGCATTTATGACAGATGAAATGAATTATAAGCATTGGAGCAGTCACTACAATTCCCTCGCATTACTAAATGTATTCAATGTTGCTGTGGCGAAGTAACCGACAGCCATTCATGTCTTCAAGTTAACTTTGTTCGTTTGTGTGTAGACAATATATTTATATTCACCGAAAATTATCATTAGATTCATCGTCAATTTGCTAATTAGTTCTTCTTCATTTCTATTCAAAGAACGACGTTATGTAAGGTACTTAAGTTACCGGCATTAGCTAACAAAAAAAAAAAAAAAAAAAAAAAAAAAAATTAGCCACTTAACGTAGCAGTAGTTCATACATATATACGCAAGCTTATGAGTGGTAGAACGATTTTTCAGGTTTAACTAGTTCTTTAACCGTTTTTAGGTAGTTTTTGATCAACAATAATAAACATAAAGAATAAGCGAAATAAAATACTGTAACAACATTCAGTACTAAAGTAAATAACAAAAAAAAAAAAAAAAAACAACGATAAACATTCGTGAATTCAAATACAAAGTTATATTCGTTTCATAAAAGCAAAAACAATAATAAATTGGCCGCTCGTAGAAGTATTTTTGTTTTGCTTTATACTTTAAATTCTTTATTTTACACAGAGGGCCAACGCCACCACTTGAAAGTAAATTCAAGGTCGTCATAAGCAGTAGTAATAAAATAAAATTAAAATTTAGTTTATTCGTCACTAAAGCACATCAAACCCTTTTTTTAACCGCGCCCGGTTTTGGTAGGTGAATTAGGTTCGCTTTTATAAAATTCCTATACTGATAGTTATTTAGTTTAAAATTTTTATATGCCTTGACTCTCTAGCTTACTATCCTTTCACATATGCATTTTCTCAAAACCTTTGCAACGCCCAGAAGGAAGCATGTCCGTCTGGCCCGTCTGTTTGTATAATGTCGGCTGTAAAAAATAAAGCTATCGACTTCACATTAATCAGAAACACTTCTGATATGGTGGCCAAAGGAATAAAGAGGCGGATTTTTTGCTCGTTATTGGCAAATCATATCAGATAAACCTATAAAAATTTGCAATTGTATTCTATGAGCGACACTTTCGCAGCACATTCGGTCACGCCTGTCCAATGGTATAGAGTATCAATATTTAGTTTTTTTTAGAAAACGCACAAGCAAGCGTCAAGAACCCTGTAAGGCATATAAATTCTTTGCCAATTTCAAATTCTAATTGCCCGTCTGTCCGTCTGTCTATGTGCCCATCCGCTCAACTTTGTCCCGTTCGCAAAAAGTAGATATCACCTACAAACTTGAAAAAGAATTTGAAAATGACACATACCGGTCAAAAGACATGCCTACAACACCCACACGCGCATGCAATAATAACAGTGAACCCCTTTGCTTTCCATTTTTTTGGCTTGGTACTCATAAAGTACAGCGTGTAACGCCATATAAATTTCCACTTTTATTCTGAAAATAGAAAAAATCAGCCATGCCCATCCATTCTTGTGGAATATGTCAATTTTGTGCAAGGGAAATTTAGAGAAACAACTATTGGTATTTTTCCGGGAAGCAAAGTAAATTATTGTTTACATACTTCAGTAGTTATCGCTTCCAATATTATAGAGGGCAATAATCTGATTTTTTTGCCTTATTTTTCGGCCACGATCGAACATAATTTTACATTAAGTTTTTTCGAAGTAGAGATCTGGTCTAGCTTTAAAGGTCATAGAGAATGAGAGGAGCGAGTGAGACTAACGCGAATAAAAACCTAAAGCCTATGTATAATTAATAGTTCAGCGGAGTTTTCTTCTGGAGCACGAAAAATAGCATCAAACAGGGATGCAGCGATTTAGAATCTAATGATAGTCAAAAAAAGTGAACGTAAAAAAAAATTTTAATATTGTAGACATTTGAACAACTGGTTGACGGACAAATAGACGAAAAACTTCGCTCTGTTTTCTGAAGCATAATTCGTAAGTATTACGAATTGCATATCTAAAAAAGTTCGACAATCTCGACCTTAGTAAAAGAGAGGAAGAGAAGAGAAGGATATTATTATATTTACATATATCCGCCTGAGTAGCCGAAGGCGAGGAATCTCGACTAGCAAGTCAATGGTTTTGGGTTCGAACCTCAAGTGCGGTAGAGTTTTTAATAAAAGCCGATAGCCTTAGATGCTAGTGCTTTTAAGAGTTTAGTCTTAGAATTTATTTCTCTGATGAAATTAATAATAATAATAATAATATATTTACATATATTTAGAAAATTAATAGCATAAGTCATGTTACAATGGGCCTTGTCCATTTCGCAAGAATATATTCCATATGTGCTAAATACCTTTTCACATTTCGTAGGTTCGATTAGTATCCGAAATCCGGTTACGAACTATACGATAGTATTAGGCCAATACTTTCTCTCCTGCATGTTCTTCGACTTTACTCCAAAAATTCTCTGTTGCGACTACATTCTGGACGATTTACCAAATTTTGCGAAAATTCTACGCAAACTTTTATGTACAGCTTTCGTCAAAACCGCATTCAAGTCAAGACGATATGAACGGTTGCCAATCCTAGCGGTTTTAATGACATTTTTCATTGTATTGGCAACCTGCGGAGTAGCCGTCCCTAGCACAGTACCTTCAATTTTTAACTATATTCTATTGCTCTTTGTTTATTTAAGATGATGCTTAAAAAAATTGTAATACGAAGAAACTGCGAATTTTTATAAGAAAAAAGTTTAAGGAAATTGACCTTACGGCGAAATTTAGGAACCAAAGACCTGCTATTCCATTCCACGTCGAACAATTTTGCGTATTTCTAATTGCTACACAAAAGTGAATAAAAAATGATGCACTCCTACCTTCTGACTGTAGAACACTTGTTGACTGTAAGAACACTTAAAATTAAAAAATCGTGAGCCTTGCATTTATTCTTATTAGCAATTCTTAACATTCGTATGGTAAAGTAAAGATGGTCAAGTGCACGAGTCTAATAAGAACAAATAATCCATCAATACGATCACTAAAATTTCAGCACTGCTCTGAATTCAATGCGAATTAAATTTAATTTAAATTCATCATGAATTACTTGTGATTTCAGTGATAATTAATTTGCAAATATTCCAAAATTAGTTTTTCATAGAAACGGACGTATTGGCTGACTGCAATAATTAAAAAAAAAAACAAATGTTATTCTCTATTCAATTGTAAGAAATGCCCTTCAGAGACCTTACGCAATGAATCTTTGGTTCAGTACCAATCATCATCAAATTGATCATCAATATAGATAGGTGGAAATCACATGATAACTCGATCCAAAACGATTGGTGTTCTTTTCGATATAAATCTCCCAACTCTAAAATACCTCTAAACATTTCGAAGATATTTCGGTTAACCTGTGCACCGACTGTTAGAGTGGTATTCTCGACTGACGCCAAGGTTAAGATTATTATTCTTTGAAGAATTTTGCACAGTTTCTTGCCAAATAAAACCGTTGCAAATGTGAATCCCATATTCCCTCTTAACTTTACCTCACTTTTCGAGGATTTTTATGTATGATTAAAACGCGTAAAACTCTGAAAGCTTCAGTAACAAAGAGCAACACACGTATTCCTTATTAAATTCAACAGATTCGCCAGTAAATGATCCCAGCATGTGAGACGTGGCCCACCATTAAATACTCTATAGCATTTCGCTTAACACCATTATTCATATAACGACTTTACAAACTTGGGCCTTAAGTTGGAAGGAGCTGAGAAACATTGTAAATAATGTCCGTCGTTGGGCCGAGCATGCCGACAAAATATCTCGCAAGCTATTAACTGTAGATTCGAAAAAAGGAAACATTATAGACAGGTGTACAGACGAGTTTGAATCGGTCCGGAGACTGACTCTGAAACGGTCGATATAATAAAAGGTGGTTCTATATCAAGTCATTTTGTGTGTCGCATACATCTATATAAACTTAACACATCCTTTTATCTTGCACACCTTGTAGTGATGAAGAGCACAGGAAGGATAACCCGACATATTTAGTACATAGTTATTAATTTATGACTTGCAGCAAAACTTTATTTCCAAATCTTGCTCAAATATATTTTACGTCTTATAGGAACCCACAAGCTAATACGCCTACAGTTAATGAAAAAATTTCATTTGTCGAACAAAGTATTTATGTTTGAGGTTAGCTTTGTTAGATTTAAATCGCAGTGCTGTTCTACTTACAGTAATATATTTCCATTCGGTATAAAAACAATTTACTGAAACTTTCGTCATGTTATACCACTACTACTATTGTTTAGTCAATTCTCTATAATCCTTTAATTTCTGTTTATACGAATTTCCGAAGACTTATCTGCCGCATAAATCGGTTCATCGGATATCGAGCATGTGATATGAGTATATAGAAACATCTCCTGGGGCATTACTTGG
>NW_023998517.1:821557-824192 GCF_014805625.2 Glossina fuscipes
AGCATGTGATATGAGTATATAGAAACATCTCCTGGGGCATTACTTGGAAACATTCCTTCACTTCATTCTAACTATTGCTCGCGTATTGTGCCCGCCTAAAAAGTCATGTTAGTTATTTTAATTTTAATTATCCGGCAATTAAATCACATTTTGTGTGGAGAGCCTTTTTTGTCTCACACCTCGCTTATATATCCACATATATATAATTAAGTTATAATGAAAGTTTATATAGTTATTGGCATGTGTCATATTTATCAACTGAATGATCATAAAACATATGCTTTTAAAGTTAGTTAACACGCAATTATTCAATGTCAAAGAGCCTACAGCGATGGAGAAAAATAATTACTGTAATCAAAGCTTTAGAGGAGTGATCAATGTGGTCAGTTATACAAACATGCAACAATACATATGTATATATAAATATTTCTATGCAAACGTATTCATATATATGCCTGCATTGTCATGTCATATAAAACTGCATTTAGGTGACGAATGCATTTGAGCATTAATGAATATTAAGCTAGCAAGAAAAAAAAAAAAAAAAACCAAAAAAAAAAAAAAAAAAACTCTAAGCCATCTGATGAACGGACAAAAATTTTATAAACTTATTTTTACACTCGTGTAGATAACATGAATTTTTTTTTTTCTTTTTTAATAAAGCAAACAACTCTGCTTTTTTTTTAGGGGTTTTGATTAATTGATTTTAAATTGCTTGTAATCGTAGCATTCGACTTTGAACACATGTAAGTTTATAGGTAAACATGTAATTAATTGTTTATATATCTTTATACGCTCGTATGTAAATATAAATTTCTTAAGATGAGCTCTCTACGCTACCTAAAAGAGATGAATAAACCACGACAACAACAACAGTAACTCGTTTATTTTCAGAAATATTAGAAATGTCTTTATCATCAAACCATTAGGTATGTTCAGCATATCAATTAAATCTGAAAAAAGTTTCACATTGACTATGGCAATGAACGCAAATGCAATGGAGACAAGCAATAGCATTGCATAGCCTAACATAATGTTGAGATAAATTCTTGTTGTAGTATCTTCTGCTGCTGTCTAAGAAAAGGGTATGACATAGTAACAGTAACTGGAACTTAAATCTTAATTTTAGATTAATTTACCTAACAATAAACTCAATAATGATGATGCCAGCTGAGTGATAGATGAGCCGTGTCATTTAATGTTAATGTTATGACATTTGTCATGAGCGCACACAACTCAAATGAATGGCTTAGAATTTCTTTCTCTCTCTCTCTCTCTCTCTCTCTCCTTTTCATGCTCTTTCTGAGGCACATATATACAGATTATATGACATATTTTATAGTAATAAAAAGTTGCTTATTTTTGATTTGTACAATTAACGATTGGACGAGTGGACTCTTGTAACAATCATTTTGGCAAAGCATTAAAGTCTATTTCGGACTTCTTTCAATGTTAAATGATGTGAAATCTCCTTTTACAAACCTCCTAAATATTTTGAATATTTGTGTGTTTACTAAGGAGGCAATCAAGTATAAGTGTATAACACTTGTACTGTGCTGAATTATGCAAACGATAATTGACGTTGCTTCCCGGAAAAATACCAATAGTTGTTTCTCTAAATTTCCCTTGCACCAAATTGTCATATTCCATAGCAATGGGTGGGCATGGCTGATTTTATCTATTTTTGTAGAATAATTTAGTGGAAATTTATATCATATATCTGTTGTAGTTTATAACCAATGAGCAAAAGACACGGAAAGCAAAAGTGTAGACTTGTGAGCGGCGTAGGCGAATCCTTTGATCGAATCTGTTGCAAATTTGCAGGCGATATTTTAATTTCTGCAAAGGCGAGAATGTTTACAACGGATACGGACAGATAGACAGACAAACAGATGAACAGGCATACTTGCGTAGGTTCATTCAGAATTTCAAGATGGCCAAGAATTTATATACTTTTTGGGGTTTTTTGAAAGTTGCTTGTGCGCGTTATAAAAGTTTTTGAAAAAAAAAATGAAATTTTGATACGCTATAATTTTAGGTGGGCGTGTAAAAATTTCTCTTTTTTGTACAGGTTCTGCAGCATCGTTCGTAGTGAATGCGTTGAAATTATTGTACATTTATCTGCTGTCGTTTAGATGTAATGAGCAAAAAATCAATTTTTTATTACTTTTGAAGAACACAGATGTTCTCAGTTCACATAATACTGCAAGCGTGTTCTCCGATCACTTTGCCCCTTTTTCAATAGCAATCTCCACGCAAGAACTTTCGAAGTTTCTGGTAAAATGTGGGACGATAGCTTCACGTTCTCTCTAAATAGAGATTATATAGACTGATTCAGAATTGGATGCGGATTAAGAAAATATATGTATACATTGTCGGGCCTTTCAAGCTTCCTTCTGGGCGTGGCAAAAGTTTTGACATATTACATATACCCCCTCATCCTTCGGTGATCGAAGTAAAATCTCAAAAAATGCAGAAAGTGCAAAAGCCCTTTAGCAAAAAAAAAAAAAAAAAAAAACCACGGATATTTACTTGTCTAAATATCCACTTCCTACCCAAAGGAAAATTCAACAAAACCGAAAAAATTCCTTTTCAAGCAATAGTAGTATAAAATTTGCATTGTTTTCCATTAATA